>NC_045447.1:52690742-52733634 GCF_002776525.5 Piliocolobus tephrosceles
AGAATATTGCTGAACAGCGAGTGCACCTGTCTGATTCTTGCTTTGGAAGCTTCCTCTCAGGGGTGTACTCCACCCTGTGAGGTGTGGGGTGTCAGACTGCCCCTAGTGGGAGATGTCTCCCGGTTAGGCTACTCAGGGGTCAGTGACCCACTTGAGCAGGCAGACTGCCCCTTCTCAGATCTCAACCTCCGTGTTGGGAGATCCACTGCTCTCTTCAAAGCTGTCAGAGAGAGTCGTTCGCGTCTGGACCAACAGCGCTTTTTAAAAGGTCCTGTGGCTAGTTGGTGTTGTATATTTATTTATTTATTTTTATTATACTTTAAGTTCTAGGGTACATGTGCACAACGTGCAGGCTCATTGTATAGGTATAGCTGTGCCATGCTGGCCCACTGCACCCATCAGCCTGTCGTTTACATTAGGTGTTTCTCCCAATGCTATCCCTCCCCCCGTCCCCAACCCCCAAGACAGGCCCCAGTGTGTGATGTTCCCCACCCTGTGTCCAAGTATTCTCACTGTTCAATTCCCACCTATGAGTGAGAACATGCAGTGTTTGGTTTTCTGTCCTTGTGATAGTTTGCTCAGATGATGGTTTCCAGCTTCATCCATGTACAGGCAAAGGACATGAACTCATCCCTTTTTATGGCTGCATAGTATTCCACGGTGTATATGTGCCACATTTTCTTAATCCAGTCTCTCATTGATGGACGTTTGGGTTGGTTCCAAGTCTTTGCTATTGTGAATAGTGCTGCAGTAAACATATATGTGCATGTATCTTTATAGTAGCATGATTTATAACCTTTGAGTATATACCCAGTAATGCGATCACCAGGTCAAATGGTATTTCTAGCTCTAGATCCTTGAGATGTCACCACACTGTCTTCCACAATGGTTGAACTAGTTTACACTCCCACCAACAGTGTAATAGTTCGACACTTTATGTATCTATTTCTCCACATCCTCTCCAGCACCTGTTGTTTCCTGGCTTTTTGATGATCGCCATTCTAACGGGTGTGAAATGGTATCTCATTGTGGTTTTGATTTGCATTTCTCTGATGGCGAGTGATGATGAACATTTTTTCATGTGTCTGTTGGCTGCATAAATGTCTTTTTTTGAGAAGTGTCTGTTCATATCCTTCACCCACTTTTTGATGGGGTTGTTTTTTTCTTGTAAATTTGTTTATGTTCTTTGTAGATTGTGGATATTAGCCCTTTGTCAGATGGGTAGATTACAAAAATGTTCTCCCATTCTGTAGGTTGTCTGTTCACTCTGATGGTAGTTTCCTTTGCTGTGCAGAAGCTCTTTAGTTTAATTAGATCCCATTTGTCTATTTTGGCTTTTGTTGCCATTGCTTTTGGTGTTTTAGTCATGAAGTCGTTGCCCATGCCTATGTCCTGAATGGTATTGCCTAGGTTTTCTTCTACAGTTTTTATGGCTTTAGGTCTAACATTTAAGTCTTTAATCCATCTTGAATTAATTTTTGTATAAGGTGTAAGGAAGGGATCCAGTTTCAGCTTTCTACATATGACTAGCCAGTTTTCCCTGTACCATTTATTAAATAGGGAATCCTTTCCCCATTTCTTGTTTTTGTCGGGTTTGTCAAAGAACAGATGGTCGTAGATTTGTGGTGTTATTTCTGAGGCCTCTGTTCTGTTCCATTGGTCTATATTTCTGTTTTGGTACCAGTACCATGCTGTTTTGGTTACTGTAGCCTTTCATCTAAGTAAGGACACTTGTTTGCACTTTCTGTAATTTGGATAGCATGATAAGGCAGTTCTACGAAGGAATTTTGCATTTCTCACAAGACAGTTTATATATCTGTAAGTCGCAGGGTTCACTCAAACCCTCCACCCAGCACAGGGAATTTGAAACATAGAAAGAAACTAAAGAAGGTGAACTAGACTCAATTGAAGTGTATTTCAGTTCTGGGTTTCTGCTATACACACTTTAATGGTGATTTTTAACCATTATTTATAAGTTCTTGATAGTTCCGAGGTCTAGTCAAACCTTCCACAGCATTTAACTGCAAGATATATTTAAGTTAGATGTAAAAAACAGAAATCTAACTTGAGACCAACTTTATATAAGACTAATTGAAAGGTTGATTGTAGATGAAAAATTCATGAACATTTAGTGATAGCTGTAGATTTCATTTCGACATAAAACAATGACAAAATTATAATTCTGTCTAATTTACATTAATTTATAAGAACGTTTTGAAAGTTGCAAACAATGTCTAGAAAAAGTGATTCTCCCAAAGTTCAGATCCTTCAGTATTAGATACATTGTTTTCCTGTACTAGTGCAGAAAAAAAACCAAAAGCCATTCATTTCCTGCTGCGACTTGTCCTTCAGAAGGTGGGATAGTTGCATGGAATATGACTCATTTCCTTCACAAACTAGAAGTTGCCATTCTAACGAGAAATGGCAATGTGGAAAGCAAATTAGTAAATATTTAAGTATCAGTCCTAGGAAATGGGGCCTGTCCATTAATTTGGACAGTGCTGTGAATATTTGAGTTACTCATTTTGAAATATACATTGAATTAGATATGATTAATGTTCCAGTTGTTAAAAAACAGATAAGATGTCTTAACCTGACACATTTCCTTTCCATGAGTTTTAAAAAAGAACCTGAGATCATTTTACTGGGACTATTATGAAAGTAATTTGTCTATATGATGACTCTGTTCCTGAACCTAATAAGCTTGCTTTCTTGGTCATTCTTTAGAGAAGATTTTTATTTGATTGTTGAATCATAAAGAGACAGGACTCTTGCATTCCAGCTTCGTCCTCTGGCTTTTCCATGATTTTTCTTTGTTCCTCAGTCTCTTCATACATAAAAGAAATATATCAGCCGTGGCTCTGAGGTGCAAAAATAAATACAATTGTCAATATTTAAATTGTAAAACTCTAGTAGATTATTCTTATTTTAATTAAAGGAGGCAAATAGACCCAAAATGATTTTAGGAGCTGATTCGGATAAATTGGTCAGGCAGTTTAGAATTTAAATTCATGGTTCTTTTTTACTGAGTTTATTGGATAATAATTTATGCATATACAGATAAATTTGGTGCACTTTAAAATGTGCTTAAAAGATCTTGTGTTAAGATCCTGTTCTTCCTGAATTAGAGGTCCACAGGCCTATTTTGGCCTACAGAAATATTTTGTTTGCTCGTAGAAAGTGTTGATTTTTCTTTTAAGTCATCAACCTATAAAAACACAGATTTCACATAAAAAATGGATTTCCAGTTACTCTTAAAGAATCAGAAGATCCAGCAATGTCGGGTCTTTATCTCTACATAGCAACTGCTGCTAGCACTGAATAACTTTCCCCTTTCAATGGTGCGTGTGCCTCAGCACCAACGGTCTCTGGGATGAGACCCCGGTACTACAAATCAGGGTTTTCTCTGTTGGCCTAGATGAGAACATTCTGACATTGAGAATAAACAGTTTAAGCACCATTATTAAGTGGTATTTGAATTCAGAGATTAGGTACACGAACACAACCTAGGGTACTGCTACCTTGAACTTCTTTTAGTAAGAAGCAAGTTCTTCTAACTTCCCTCTACTTTCTTTTAAGTTTGTCCAAAAGTGCATTTGCAAAGGGATTACAAACACCATGGCAGAACCGGCTCACCCCTCCCTAACACACACATCACATGCTTATTCCACCAGCTCCTCTAATTAAAGGCCTCGCACAGCTCATACAACTACCAAAGCCAATTAAACAATGCTCACCCTTGAACCTCACAGTAGTTTGGGGAGTAGTTTGGAAAGCGCTGTGATTGATATGAAAAGTAGTAACGTATTTTTCAGCACTTTTAGCACTGTTGTTACTCTATGAGGCACAAGCTTTCAACACAGTGGCCTTTTATCTTCTGCGCTTTTGGAGTGTGAGAACACCATGGAGGCTACATGCACCACAGCATTTCTGTGGGCTGGGAATCAAGGCCCGGAGAAGGGGGTGGGCAGCCGGGGAGTGACAGTGCAGGGAGGGGGAGTTGGCAGCTGTCAAATGAATAGCATTTCCCTCTTCCATTATCCTGCTGTCCAAGTGTTCCATCTATTCATATTCATGGTTTCCATCAGTGTGCATAGCACCACGGCCAGCTTCCTTTTCACATTTCATTTTCTTGTCTTTCTTGGAGTTTCATTTTGATTTACTAAAAATCAGTGGACTGCTTCTCAACAAGGATCAGCTAGTAGAAACTGGAGCTAGTTGGTAGAGAATCTACTGGGAGGAATTTATTCACATACAAGAAGTTAAAGCCAAATATATGTGGTAAGTTAACTTTTTGTTCATCCACCGTTAATTTCATTAATTTCCTACTAATCTGGTGATCAATTCCCCATGTAGGAAGACTATATTCACATTGCTAAGAGAAAGAAATAAGGAAAACATTTTATATTTTAATTACAAAGTAATGTATATTTAATTTAGAACATATAAAACTACAAAAATTTAGGAAAGTACAAAAAAGAAATTAAAATCACCCGAACCTAGACGTAATTGTTATTAAGTTGTGAGTTTATTTCTTTACAGTCAAATATGTATTATATTTTTTAGGAAATTGTGATAATTCTAGAAATTATTCTTCATTGTCTGCTTATATGTGTATAATACTAAATCATAAATATTTTAATATCTTTAAATATTTTATTAAAGCTTTTCACACTTCTATATAGAATTCCATAATATGGATACTCCATGATTTTGGGGAAGTTAGGTTTTTCTGAATTTAAATAATAAACAATGTTGTAATAAAGACATTCACAAGCTTTCACATCCAAGCTTTGTGCAAATCCATGATTTTTCCTTAGGAAAATTTCCCAGAAGTGATTTGTCAGTCAAAAGATAGTTGGCCTTTAAAGTGACCTCCACAAAGGTGGTAGGAATTGAACCTTTCTGATGATGTATGAGAGCCTCAAACAGGGAACTTTTCTAACAATATCTTTCTGGGAAGCTACTCGGAATATTCTTTGACTGCTTTTGTCTAGATATTTTTACTCTATGAAGAAGACTAATTACTTGCTGGAGTTTCTTGGAATATAGGAAGAGGAGAGTGGAATGCTGCCAACTTTGAAAATGTTTGGGAAAAGTGTGGGCCATATTAACCATCGTTTTAATTAACATTTGTTTTAGATCATGAATGGAAAACCAACTCTTCTGGAGGAAAACATAAATGTCTGCTGGGGAACATGTATTTGCTTTGGGAACTCTTGGGACCAAGAAAATAAAATGCTTAATAACAACAGCATAATGAGGCTGCAGGAGTGCTGAAAGCATTAATTAATGAACAATTTTAAAGTTCTTCAGAAGCCTAGGGAGAGTTTAGAGTGGATGGATTCCTTTACTGACAAAGAGTAATATGTTGGACTGCTTGGGATGACTTGATTAAAACAGAGCTAAATTTTAAAACACACCTAATTACAGTTTCCCTATTATAAATGGAATGCCTCATATTTATTGGAGTCCTATTATTGTATTGAGATGAACCACAGTTAACCACATCCAGATTTTTTAATATTTAGGCTGTAGAACTAAACTTTTACATGTACCTGGAGAAGTTGAGAAGTTGATATTGTACTGTGCTTATATATAACGTCCCAATTTGCAACGAAACAGCCATAGGAAGGCAGGCCCTGAACTGACCAAAGAACCTGAGGCTGTGATCAGAAGAATGCATGCTATGTAAATAGATTACGTTTGGGCAAGTGCTTTCTATTGTTGTCCAATGAAACTTAACATTTTCAGTGGTCCTTCTGAGTTTAACAGGTTTCTAACTCCTGGCAGTAAAACCAGACTTTGCTACAGTGGTTCACTTGACAAATTTAATCTCCACTTGTTCCTGCAGTAGGATTAAGCATGTAAACACAACATGAGTTAATTGTAAAAAGGGACACTGATGTGACAACTCAGTTGGAAAACTTGCTGTATTTTGTCATAAAAGTAATGAGAGTTTTTTTGCTTGTTTTTAGTGATATTGCTTAGAGAACCTTTAAACTGATACAGTATAGAGAGATAACGCTTCTGCGTGCCTTAGAAGGGAATCTATGCTAATTATAATAATACGCTGCCAGCATGATTGTTTTGTAAGAGATGTTGTCCTGGTGATATGCTGGGAACTGTACTTACTGTTCCTTCAGGATAGGAGATGTCCCTTAAGAGGAGAAGGGAGTTCTGGGTCTTTGTTTTGTGGGTTACAGTAAAGGGAACTCTTGAAACTTTATATTTCTAAAGTGAATGTCCAGGATTAATCTTTCCTGATAGTTCTCTTGCCTGGATATCAAACTCAATAAAGCACTTAATACTCTCAATACTGGTAATATCTGAAGTTAGTCCAGTAGTTCAGAAACAGGAAGTTTGAACCCTTTTAGACTTTAATACACTAACCAACAGTCATTTCCCTCAATTTCATTCATTACCTGAATTTCATACATTCATGGATTCATTACTTCATTCATTTATTTACACATAGCCTGAATTGAGTGTCTGAATTGAGTTCAGCAGTCCCTTGGGGTCATCAGGATGGGTTCCTTGTCTTCAAGGAGCTCCCAGACTAGTGGAACAGGCATGGGAAAACTAATACAGTGTGGCATGAGCTATGGTGGAAATCTCCCCCAGGCATGCAGGAACAGGGATGGAGTAGCTAACCCTGCCTCACAGTCCCTCCTGACTTCCTCAGCTCCATTCATTTTATTTATTTATTTATTTGCTTATCTATTTATTTATTCATTTTGGAGACAGGGTCGCACTCTGTCACCAGACTGGAGTGTGGTGGTACAATTATGACTCACTGCAGCCTTGACTTCCAGGGCTCAGGTGATCCTTCTGCCTCAGCCTCCCGAATAACTGGGAATGTAGGTGTATGCCACTGTGCCCAGCTAAGTTTTAAAAATCACTTGTAGAGACAAGGTCTCACCAGGTTGCCCAGGCTGGTCTCAAACTCCTGGGCTCAAGTGATCCTCCCACCTCAGCCTCCCAAAGTGCTGGAATTACACTGTGAGCCACCTTGCCTGGCCCATTTTATTTTAATATATAGCTGTTTTACCCGAGAACCTTGCCACTCCCGTTGTGTCCCACAGACTAGCAGCATCAGCATCATCAGCAGTTCATTAGAAATGCATCACCTCAACCAGACCTGTTGAATCATAATTTGCATTTTAACAAGATCTTCAGGATCTAAAATGTGTCACATAATCACAACTCTTATGTGGAATAGAGGGAGGGGTGGCACTGTTACAAATGTATGTTCTTAGCTGGGCATGGTGGCTCACGCCTGTAATCCCAGCACTTAGGGAGGCCGAGGTGGGTGGATCATGAGGTCAGGAGTTCGAGACCAGCCTGGCCAATATGGTGAAACCCTGTCTCTACTAAAAATGCAAAAATTAGCCAGGTGTGGTGGTGCGTGCCTGTAGTCCCAGCTACTTGGGAGGCTGAGGGAGGAGAATCACTTAAACCTGGGAGGCAGAGGTTGCAGTGAGCTGAGATCACGCCACTGTACTCCAGCCTGGGTGACAGAGCAAGATTCTGTCTCAAAAAACAAAACAAAACAAAACAAAAAAACCCAAATGTATGTTCTTACATACATTGAGCAGAGTGAGCCCACTCTTGAATAATGTGTACTGGAATGATTTAGTAATAATAGCTTCCTGTATTATGTGTCTATTGCTTGCCAAGTGTAGCTGCTAAGTAGTTTAGTATATGATCTTACTCATTTCCTTCTACAGCCTATAAGATAGTAATACTTATCCCCATTTTGCGCACTAGAAAACAGACGTTCATAGAAGTTAAGGGATATGTCCAGCCCACGCAGCAAATAATAGCTGAACCAGAATTTAAATGAAGGATTGCTTTGTTCCAAAGCTTTGTGCTTTCCCCTGCAGTACACACACAGACTCCCAAATATTGGAGACACATCCCTGAAAGCATGCTTCATACTTAGTTTCTTTTTATCTGTCAGTTTCATGACAGAAAGTTAGTACATTAAACCCAAATAGCTCTAAAACTGGAGTTAATTACCTTCTGCTGCAGATGCAATTAGTAATTGCTTTAAACCTGCTAGCATGTCTGGCAGCTATCTGTTCCCAGATGCAATTTTGGTAAATGGTTAAATCCTTTTTGTCTGCTAATTTGTGGTGTTAGATATTAGATGAATTTCATTTCTGAAAACCTTTAAGGTAGACCTCACCTTGGAAGTCATTTGGGCAGCATTTGGCTGGCAGACTACCTGTTTGATACCTGGGCCTATTTCTTTGCTGTGGAATACATTTTGCTCAGGGAATGCTTGGTGAATCCATTCTTTAGTGTTTAAAAAATCTTTATTCTTAGGGTTTATTTTTCTGGTCAAGTTTTTTCTGTTTTATCTTTTCTATTCAATTAAAAGAAAAGTGTGACATTTTATGATCATTATAACGGTGTGAAACTTATGTGGATATATGAAGAAACAGTTAATATCTTCCGTAATTCCCCCTTCATTTTTACCCCACAGTGGGAACCAGCATCCACAAACTGGCTTATATTTTTCCACAGCTTTGTCCTTCCTCATACAAACAGGCACAAACAGCTATGTGCATCTACCCTGCAATTTGCTCTTAAGATGTCATGGACGTCCCTGTCTACTCTCAAATCTCATTTGCAAAATTCTTTGTTCTTCGCTGCAAGGATTCTCAATTTGAGCAGGGAAGTAAGTAAACTACTTTCCATTTAGGTATCTCAGACAGGACTTTAAAAGAGATATGCCTATAAAATTAGTGATATCAAATAAAGGTGCTTAGAACATAGGCAAATGCCTATATTGATTTTGTTGTTGTTGTTGTTGAGACGGAGTCTCGCTCTGTCACCCAGGCTGGAGTGCAGTGGTGCGATCTCGGCTCACTGCAAGTTCTGCCTCCCGGGTTCATGCCATTCTCCTGCCTCAGCCTCCCGAGTAGCTGGGACTACAGGCGCCCACCACCACGCCCGGCTAATTTTTTGTATTTTTAGTAGAGACAGGGTTTCAACATGTTAGCCAGGATGGTCTTGATTTCCTGATCTTGTGATCCACCCACCTTGGCCTTCCAAAGTGCTGGGATTACAGGCATGAGCCACCACGCCCGGCTGCCTATACTGATTTTTAAGAAATTATCTTTCTAATTTAGAATATGGAAAAAGGATGGTTGATACTGATATATGTCTTCTTGTAATCTCTAAAAATAAACAGTTTGACCATTTTTTGGACAGAAAATAGACTTATGCCCAATTCAATGTGGGCCCCAAAATGCTGTAACAGTACACTGCACACTCATTTCTCCTTGTCGGTTGCTGTGCTCTCTTGCACAACTTCAAAGCCTCCCATCATCTGTGAAGAAAACTTTTTTTCCCTTAGTAAATAGCATGAATACACTTCGTTTTTCTATTTTTCTAACCTACTAGCTTATGTGGAACTGGTGCCAAATTCCTCATCATGAAGGCATCTAATTTATATTTTGACAACAGTGATAGCTTCAGATGAACAGTTGTAAATAATATATCTTCTTCTTTTTAGTTATGGATTGCATATTAATTTTATCCCAACTACATAATTATCTTATCCTTCTGAAGAAATAATATATACAAAGGAGGATTTTTTAAAGTTTAAGACACTAGGACCGTTTGTTGCAATTATTATCACTATTATTATCATCTTCCTCTGTCCTAGTATCCTTTATTTTCTGAATTAAAAAAAAAATGGTTGTATGATGTGCTATCTGGGGCTCTGATAAACACTCTTTTTATTCTGGTAGGTGTCATTGTTGTTACATTTCTCCTTCGAATTTGCTTTTCTGAGCTTTCCTCAGACCCTCTCTTAAGCTACCCATTGTGCCTACAGCATCGATGGCATTTATTATGTTAAAAATGATTCTAGTTTCACGTGGCTACATTTTATTGTTGCTAAAAGCATCAAGGTCCAGTGTAAAGAGCACTGGAGTGAGAGTCAAGAAACCTAATTTGGTGGGCTTTGGAGCTATTTTGCTGTAGGACCTTACGGTAAGTCATGGAGCCCATCTAGACCTCCTCTCCCACTCCTTACTCCCAGCCCCTGAGCCACCCTCGCTTCCTTCCCAAGAGACCAGGTGCTTTCATACTACATGTCTTTGCACATGCTCTTTCCACTGCTTCAAGTGCCCTTTCTTGTCTCCTACCAGACAAATTCCTACTGATCTTTAAATGGCCCACATTCAAATCTTATCTCCTATGGGAAACTCTTCGTGACTCCCTCTCTTAAACACTATTAGTTGCTTCTTAATCTGCAAGGAATCTCATAAATCCACAAACACACATAATAATACTTTTAATATTTTATTGCAGGTGTGTGTGTGTGTGTATCTAAATCTCTCTCACTAAACCATGAGCACCTTTAGGACAAGGACTATGTCTCATTCATCTTTGTCTCCTCAGGGTCTAGAACTTCGCCTGATACATGGTCCTCTGTACCTGTTGGCTCACTGAAGCCATGAGCCTTAGTTTACCCATCTGTAGTAGGGGGATTGGACCATATGCTGTTAAAGTAATGCTATGGAATTCTATGTTTTTACAGAGACCTTGAACAAGAGGCCCAGCCAGGTGATGCTTTGTGTGTGCAATGCAGAGGGGAGGTGTGTTGATGGATTGAAATTTGGCTGCATCACCATTTCACAATGGTGCAAAAGAGGCACATTGGCTCTTTTGAACTTTAAGTAGCTGTCCTCATATCTTGTTTCACCATCTTAAAGAACATTTACTATATATACGAATGAATCCATAAACAATATAAAGTCAAGTTTAATAGTTGTTTTCTTTTTTAGCTTACATGACTATTTTAGAGACACATTTGTATTGATAACATAAGAAGTTAGTTTGTGTATTCTTGTATACGTGGACATTACTTGGCATATGATAATGAGCCTTCGTGCCCTGTTGGACCAAAAAAAAAAAATTATGTCCTTATTTGGTGTGATGTTTCCCTCTAGGGGCCTGTTTCCAGCCAGGAAAATTTGTGCTTCTACTTGTAACTCCAGTGCCATGCAAGCTACCTCCAACCCCCATCCCACCCACATACACGGTTAGCCTTTATCTTCTGATTAGGGAAATGTATGCCTCACCACCTCCATCACAGGCAGCATTGTATACCAGCAACATAGCCTTTCTCTCTTTCCATGGTGAGAGAAATTAGCTTAGTGAATTTTTGGACAATTTCAAGGCAAGTGTGGCTTGAGCTCAAGATGAAGGAGTTAACCCCCACCATACTTGTTTTTGATTGAAGTCTATTTTACTGCTTTTTAAGAGTGAGAGCTCAGGATTAGCAGCTGCTGGGTATAAGTCTTAAGGTCTGACAGAAGCCTTTGCAGGGGCACCTGCTGCTTTCAGGACTGCCTGGGACTAAGGGAATCCCCCACACAAAAGGCTTCTGTTGGATTTCTATGCATAGTTGAGAATGCTTAAATGACAAGGGAAGAAAACCACAAGTGAAAGAGAAAGATGGACTAGTAGAAGTAAATGGAAATACTGTTGACAAAAGGCCATGCCAGTGCAAAAAGTGAGTATGAAGCACCAGAGAAAAGCTGGAAAGCAAACCCAAAATGGCTAGGAAGAAGACCTGGCGGCAGTATTCACATTTTCTAAAACTACAGTAGGAGCCATAATTATCTAAAATCCCTACTAGATATTATCACTTGAAACATCTTTTAGTCTGTGTAAGTTACCAGTCCTTCTGGAATAAGTAGGAACAATTTTGAGCCCCTGGCATGGAATGGTATAGCCCTATGCCAGTCAATTTGTCAGCCCTGGCATGACATAAGTGAGCACAGGCAGCCTTGAAATGTGTACATTATGTAAGCTGCACTGTCTCCTTTCTGTGCTGACCACATTCCATAGTGTTCTAGATAAGCAAAGGGGCATCCTGTTTGGTTGTCAGTGCTACTTGATGAGTATGCCATGACCCCTTTAGAGATGTGACACCAGGCAGGGTGCAGTGGTTCACACCTGTAATCCCAGCACTTTGGGAGGCAGAGACAGGTGGACTATCTAAAGGTAGGTCAGGAGTTCGAGACCAGCCTGGCCAACATGATGAAACCCCATCTCTACTAAAAATACAAAAGTTAGCTGAGTGTGGTGGCGCTTGCCTCTGGTCCCAGCTACTCAGGAGGCTGAGGCAGGACAATTGTTTGAATCCGGGAGGCAGAGGCTGCAGTGAGCCAAGATTGCACCACTGCACTCCAGCCTGGGCAACAGAGCAAGACACCATCTCAAAAATAAATAAATAAATAAATAAATATAAATAAATAAAAAAGAGAGATGTGATACGAATCTTGGATCTCTGTGTGAAACATTATGTTTGCAGTGTACCTTGATATCCGCTGGGTTGAATGTTGTGCTGAGTTAGGTGATATGGTTAGAGTTCTGAGTCACCCCTACCCTTACTGCTACTACAGCAGCTATCACAATGTTAGAGCTAAATGCAGGAAAGTCTCTCTTTATTCTGCCTGATGCTCTCCCTCCTCTGCCTCCCATGGATACAACATAATAGGAAACCAGTTAGTTGTTTGCAGACTTCCAGCTACAGGGGAAACACAGAGCAGAATGTAGTAGGGCAGGTGTGAGACTGAAACAGCAGATAAACAATCATCATGATGGTCACCTAACTCAAAGGGAGCCAGTCTGCATACTGGCAGACCTAGGGACTGGCCTGCCTTGAAATCTCTGTCCATTCAGGGACAGATTGGCCCAATAGGTTATTTCTCTCAGAAGTTTGGTTTTGGAAGTAAAGATTAGCAGAGAGTCGGAAGTGAAATCTACAAGGATGCACATAAAAGACCATGAGCAAGACCAAGTTATGAAAAGGCAGAAGCCATGATGATATCATAGCAGAATCAATAAGCAGAGAAGAGACCATAGCATCAGGGTGAGAAAGATGTACATGAAAAATCTATATAAATAGTTGAGTCATTTTAATGGCATACACAAAAGTGAAAAGTCTTCGAACTCTTGCTTCTAAGGGTCAGGTGGCCAAGCAGCCCCTAAGGAGCAGTTTAGCGTGGAAAGCTACTAGATCAGCTGGAAAAGACATAATGAACCCAAATGCACCTATTTAGTTTATTACTCGTGGTACATCAGGTAGCATGAGCATTATGTCTGCATTATCAGTTCTCCCTGGCCCCGCCAGGTCTCATGGAGGTGATGAGGATGTGGGCCTAGGTGGATACTGTGAACATAGGGGTCTGTTTCACAGCTAAGCAACACTAAGCTTTAGAAAACCCCAGTTTTATAAGGAGACATGCCTATCCTCCCCTCCAGAGACAGACGATTCCAGGGTAATAAACTTTATTACCCTGGAATGTAAACAGATCTCTGGGCAGGGGATGTTCTCTGTCTTTACTATGCTGATCAGGAAACAAATGTGCCTTCTGATCTGCAGGGGAACACTATCTCTAGTTTCCTAGGCTGTTTGCTATGGAAATATCCCAGAAAATATAGTCTTGCATGACTTACAAAAACATTTTTGAGAATTGCCTCCCAACACTAAGAATTATTTATTTATGTATTTGTTTATTTTATTTTGAGACAGAATCTTGCTGTGTTGCCCAGGCTGGAGTGCAGTGGTGAGACCTTGGCTCACTGCAACCTTCACCTCCCGGGTTCAAGTGATTCCTCAGCCTCCTGAGTAGCTGGAATTACAGACATGTGACACCACACCCAGCCAATGTTTGTATTTTTAGTAGAGATGAGGTTTCACCATGTTGGCCAGGCTGATCTTGAACCCCTGGCCTCAAGTGATCCACTGCCTCAGCCTCCCAAAGTGCTGGCATTACAAGCGTGCGCCACTGCGCCCGGCCCCAACGCTAAGCATTCTTAAGTTGCCTTGAGTCTTTTTCCAGTTTATACATGGCCACGTCCTATTTTAACTCCTGTTTAGATTCATATGAACCTCATATTTTCTTTATTGCCATTAAATTCTTAAAGCACCACTTCTCCCCAGAGTCACACTAACCTGGGTGGGTTTTTGCTCCTCATCTCTAGAAGACCAAAACTAACTAACATAAAGCTGGAAAATTAGAATGTAATCAGAAAGCAGGCCATTGAATGCCAGGTGAAAGTTTTAATCGAATATGAAACCCTGACACTTGGATGCCACAGGACTAGCTTTAGTTAGGCTTGATCCACTTATGCCTCCGTTCATTTGGGATGTGATTACTCAAGACACAGGAAGTTATTTCTATTCATTGCTCCATAATGCTTTTAAGGATGCTTCAAATTTGAGCCAGAGGCAGAAGTGATTAATTTTCTATCCTATTAATTGTTTGGATTTCTTGTTCCAGATCTTCTTCTTAAAAGCCTTAATACATTTCATCACATGAAACTTCAGTGCTTAGAAAAGATAGGTATTGGCTTACAGGTTTACACACAGGTCCTCTCACTTAGTGGTCCTCCTGCATTGGAAGTTCTTCATACTCTTTGACTTGCTTCTAATACTGCCACCCTGAATCCCTCTAATCTCTGTGCACAAGTATCTTCATCAAAGAGGCATTCCTGGGTCCACCATCGAAACTAGCTCTTGCCCATTGTCCTGTCTTGTGGCACTTGCTCTTTTCATTCTTGGCACACAGCACAATTTGTAATTGTATGTCATGTATGTGTGTTTAATGACTTCTCCCCCACCAGACTGTAAGCTCCATTAAGAGAAGAGTTATTATATCTTTTGTTCATTACAGAAAACCCAGCCTAGTGTACCAAGTGCTCAAGAAATACTGATTGAACAAATTATAGATTTTTGACTCTCTTTTGTAAAAAGTCTTGAATATTTCAGCTCAGTGAGTTTGCACTTATGTGGTTAGCAATAGTGTTGATGAGTTTTATACATACAGGACTTAACATCATTAGATAGTGTTTTGTTTCTGCCATTTTTTTCCTATTACAAAAGGAATATACTCTCAATGCCTGTAACTCAATAAACAGAAGAGAACAAGGGGGAAAAAACCAATATCATGGTAATTCTGCTGTTGACAGTTTGTAGAACTGTGTTTTAAAGAAGAGTAATTTTCCATGAGGGTAGAGTGGAGAGGGAAGAGAATGTAGGATGTAAAATCAGTTTGAGATGGTCCACACAAAAGTCGATATGAAAGTGGGATGTAAAGCAGGAGCCACTGGAGTGCAGAGAAAGGGGTTAATATTGGAGACATTCCAGAGACAGAATCAGTGGGATTTGCCCAAGGCAATGCTGACATTTGGGACTTTGTGATTGGGAGACAGATGTGGCTCTTAACAGAAATAGTGGTGTTGGAGAGGCCTTGAGACCTGGAAAGGAAATAGGCTTTAGAGCCAGCAGAGGTGGGTTTCAGTTCTGGTTCTGCAAGCAAGTCACCTAACCTCAGTGAACCCATTTCCTTCCTCTGTGAAATGAGCTCCACAGTCCCTACCTTGCCAGATTGTTGTTGGGTAAGTTACTTAACCTTTCTCAGCTTCTTTATCTGTTAAGATAGGAATAATAACAGTACTTACCTCATGGGTTGTTTCGATGATTAAATGAGTTAATATTGTAGAATAAGTGATATATAGAAGTATTTGCTATGATCCTTGTTGTTATTGATATATTATCAATATATGGACTGGATGCCCTTGAGACACCCAGCTGAAACTGTCCACCTGGCCACGGAAAATACTTGTCTCAAACTTGGATCCGTGGTCTTTTTAAAACTGGCAAGGCCAGTTTTCCAGGGTGGTTCATGTGTTGTCAGAGTTAAAGGCTGGGAGTCAAGTTTCCATTAACTGAGATACAATGTTCACTGTACTACATGTCCCAGAGTCCCCTTCTAAAGTGGGTACCTCAACCTGACTGTGTGGATGTAGTTTACTAGGTGGTACCCTGGTCAGCCCATGCCTGGGTTTGATTGCCTGCAGAAAAAGCCTGAGGATACAGGGAATGCTGAGTTCTCAGGGTAGGGCAGAAGAGGCCGGGGGTAGGGGGGGTGATTTGTGCAAGCACCAAACCCACAGGGCAGGTGCAAGGCTCAGGAGGTGGGCAGACATGAAATGCACAGGAACGAGCAAACAGAAGGGAATTAGCCTGGGACTGCTAGTCATGAAGCCTTTATGGTGGCCCTTTAATGAGGATAGGTTAAAGTGACTGCAAGGTTGAAGGCTAACAAAATATTTTCAAATTCTTTATGCTTTTTATTTGAAGTAAAAATAAATGTAAAATAATGCACTTCAGTTTGCTCTCTTCTTACTGCCTCCCACTCATCAGTTTTGCATAGTGAGAAATGTTCACTAGCCATGGCTTCTTGCCCCCGCCTGAGTTTTTTGTTTCGCTTTTAGCATAGGTCCATTATAACTGAAAGCAAAGAGTCCACCTTCTCAACCCCTACCTGGCAAACAGGGGGCTGCTGTGGAAATGCTGGGCGACCTTGTTAGATCAGGGCCTTCTGTGATGGCTGTTTATTAGCTCTTCCCACTTTTCTCTGAATTAATGGGATCCTCTGAATGGGAGCCCTTAGAAAGACTCCTGATCACTTCTATTTTCAACTCACCCTCAGCTCCAGACAACTGTGAGAGGAGCTGCATTTTCAGAAGAGCATATATTATGAAATGCAGGTAACAATTCTCACTTGGGGCATCCCTGCCCCTCAAAGATGCAGGAAGAACTTGGCCTGAACCCCAATGCTTGGCATCATAAGCTCGGTATGGGCCCTCACCCTGCCGCGGTACTCCTTAGTTGCTCTGTCACCTAGACTCAAAGCCTTATTTCCTATAAGAAATCCAGTAGAAAGCAGCATTTTCCAGAATCTGTAGCTGTTTTGAAGATTTCATTCATGAAGGGCGAGCAGCAGCAAATGGACCACTCAGCTGTGACCCACCCTCTGCCATTTCCCCCTGTGTCGCTTCACATTCTATTAATGCCAGCTCTCTTTGCACCCTCCTGCTGTACATGGGACCAGGTCTTTTAGGATTTTCTGAGGCCTTAGGTCCTCTTCTGCCCACGAGCATACCAAACGTATCAATGTGCACCCACACCTCACATTAAATATAGTTTTTGCAGCAAGCGATGAAAAGCACCTTTATAATTGGGCTTCTGAAATCATTTGATTGTAAGTATGTCATTCAATTTATGATTGGCTCTGTTTTCTCGGGAGCTATGCAGTCAATTCTTAAAAAGGAAGACAGCTTAACTTACCAATTGTTATCAGGCACAAAGATATTTTTAAAATATTTTGAAACAAAATGTTTTTGAAATATGTTAGATTTAACAATTAAAGAAGTATCATATATTTGTAGACATTTACTTAAACATTTGGTAATTGTCATGTTTATCTCTTTGTATTTTGGAGACAATAATCTCTTTTAAGCCCTCAAATATTTATGTACACCTCTTAAAGATATTAAACTGTAAGCGCTGTAGCTATGTTTTCCAGTGGATAAGACAGGTTAGCAGGAGGCCTGTTCACAGGCAAGACACTCTGGGAAAAGAGTTCAGTGCTCATCCTGGCTTCATTTCTCTCCAGAAGCAGCCTTATCAGGCCAACCCATTTTCCCCATGTGCCTTCTGATGAACACAATTTTCTTTGTCTCATTACACAGATTTTTTCAGAGTACAACCAAATTTAAAAACAGCCATATGATACATTCCTTATACAGGGATTTTTGTCAGGAACCTCAAGCAACTTTTAGAGAACGCTTCACTTGGAAAGGGTTTGGCTGGAAGTACAGATGGGGAGATGAAGACATCTGGGCAGGGGCACCAGCATGGGCAACGGTGTGGAGGCAGGGACTGAGATGCAACTGAGCCAGGTCTGAAAGGCCTTGGAAGCCACACTGAACATTTCAGACCTTACCTCATAGGCTATGGGGAAGAACTGACATTCCAGGAACTGGCTCAAAGAGTAACTTAAGGTGAATGTTGTGGGTTTTTCTTTTTCTTTCTCTCCTTCCTCCCTTCATTCTTTTAGGCACAGAGCATTCCTTTTAACATTGCCGTTTTTCTTAATAGCTGGATAAGTCCAGGTATCCAATAAGCCCCCAGAGGAGACTTGGTGTAAGCAGAACTGATGGAACAAACATCCAGACATTATTATGAGTTTTGAGTGGCCAATGGGGCTCCATGTGCTTTATGTTTGGATTATTCAGTGTTTTTCCCATCCTTTAATGTTAGGTCTCTTCAGCCAAATGATAAGGTTGAACAGGGTGGAAATTACAGGGTGGGGATCACAGTGGTGTTTTAGCATAAGCCTTCACTTCCATTCATGTTTCAGTGGTTTGCAGGAGGTGTTTTTTTATTCCCCTCTTTTGCTTTATGTTTTTGTTTTTGCATTTTATTTACCATGCTTTTTGTTTGTTTGTTTTATTTTATCTCTTATCTTCCCTCCACTGGATTAATAGCATTTTATTTCCTTTTTTTCAGTGTTTGCTTTTTAAAAATAATTCGTGGCTGATGTTTAAAATTCTGATTTCCCATGAAACTGCGAGTTTCCAGGTTTTTGAAAATTAACATATGTGACATTGGACTGTATTCCCACATGGCAACAATCTGTAAGAACTACCTTCCTTACACAAGTACACTCTTACCAGTTTACCCCAGGCCCCACAACATTCTATTGTCTCCCTGACCCTGAGGAGACATCAGTTGTGGTTATTTGGGTTGTTGCTTTCCTACACCTGACTGTTTACTCAGTTATGTGACCTACTCTGCCCCGGTAAGCATTTCAGTTTGTCATCATCTTTTAGCTGGAGCATTTAGTTGATTTGCATTTGTTATAATTAACTGTACCGATATATTTTAATCCATATCTGCTGGAGTCTTTTGTGCTGTTTGTCGCACAGTTCCTGTGTTTCTTCTCTCCTTTTTTGTCTTTTAACGGATGATCGGGTTCATTGTCTCACTGTTTTTTCTTCTGCACCACTCTGAAAGGCATACTGTCCATTTTATTCTTTCAGAGGTTAGCCTCGTAATTATAGCATGCATTGTTAACTTACTAAATTCTAAAGTGATCAATATTTTTACCTTCCTTTGAATA
The DNA here is from genome assembly GCF_002776525.5 of Piliocolobus tephrosceles. NCBI lineage: Eukaryota > Metazoa > Chordata > Mammalia > Primates > Cercopithecidae > Piliocolobus > Piliocolobus tephrosceles. Next base: position 52,709,747 of record NC_045447.1, read on the forward strand.
ACACCCTTCTGATTTATCCCTCCCCGCAATTCTTACGCTAGTCTTTTGAGTATTTTAAGTCTATATAATTTTGCAAACTCCACGAGGCATCGTTTCTTTTATTCTTTTATAGAGTCAGTGCTTGTATTGATTTACTTATATATTTATCATTTTCTGTCCTCTCAATTCTTTCTTATATTTTCTTACATCCTTATAATTCCTTCTTTTTTTTCATATTTTGTCTGTATATGTCTCATTTGAGTATTCTTTTTCCCCCTTTCCTTTCTTCTACTACTTTAGAAGTTATACAATTCTGCCTAGGCACGGTGGCTCAAGCCTGTAATCTTAGTATCTTGGAAGGCCCAGGCAGGCAGATCACAAGGTCAAGAGATCAAGACCATCCTGGCCAACATGGTGAAACCCTGTCTCTACTAAAAATACAAAAATTAGCTGGGGGCTGGGTGCGGTGGCTCACGCCTGTAATCTCAGCACTTTGGGAGGCTGAGGCGGTCGGATCACAGGGTCAGGAAATCGAGACCACCCTGGCTAACATTGTGAAACCCCGTCTCTACTAAAAAATGCAAAAAATTAGCCGGGCGTGGTGGCGGGTGCCTGTAGTCCCAGCTACTCAGGAGGCTGAGGCAGGAGAATGGTGTGAACCTGGGAGGCGGAGGTTGCAGAGAGCCAAGATCGTGCCACTGCACTCCAGCCTGGCAGACAGAGAAAGACTCCATCTCAAAAGAAAGAAAGAGAGAAAGAGAGAAAGAAAGAAAGAGCTGGGCGTGGTGGCGTATGCCTGTAGTCCCAGTTACTTGAGAGGCTCAGGCAGGAGGCAGAGGTTGCAGTTGCAGTGAGCCAAGATTGCACCATTCTCCAGCCTGGGGAACAGAGAGAGACTCTGTCTCAAAGTGAAAAAAAAAAAGTTATGCATTCTATTTCTTCTCTCCCATTTCCTTCCTCATTTCCCCTAAAAGTATTATATGAATAATATGAATGCTTAGCCTTTTTTTATTTTAAAGAGACAGTATCTTGCTCTGTTGCCCAGGCTGAAGTGCAGTAGTGCAATCATAGCTCACTGTTACCTTGAATTCCTGGGCTCAAGCAATTCTCCTGCCTCAGCTTCTCAAGTAGCTAGGACTATAGATACGTACCACCACATCCAGCTAATTTTTAAAACTTTTTGTAGAGACTGGGTCTCACTATGTTGCCCAGGCTGGCCTTAAACTTCTGGCCTAAAGCAAACATCCTGCCTTGGCCTCCCAAAGCACGAGCTTAGCTTTTAAAAAGTTTTAAGTTATTCAAAATTGCTATTCCCCTATCACATAATGCAAGGGCCATAGAGTGCTTTAAGTGAATCACTCTTTCATATTATTGCTATCTGATGTTTTAGTTTCAAGTTGTTTATAATGCCTTTCCCTATTAATCTTAAAAAATTTTTTTTGAGTAGGGGTGTTTATAAATATACTAACATGTTTATCTTCTTTGCTCATCATTGCTTATTTATCTTTTTCTTAGTTTCCTTCATAATGAAGTTATTATTCCTTAATATTTCTTTCAGCGAGGGTCTGTGAATTGGATAGTCTCTCTTTTTTGGTATGAATATGTTTTTATTTCACCCTCTGTTTGAATATGTCTCCTAAAATTCATGTGCTGGAAACTTCATCGTCAATGCATCAGTGTTGAGAGGTGGGAACTTTAAGAGGTGATTAGGTCCTGAAGGTTCTGCCCTCATGAATGGATTAATGCCATTATCATGGGAGTGGGTTCATTGTAGTAGGAGTGGGTTTGTTATTCAAGGAAGGGGTTTCTTATAAAGGATGAGTTTAGCCTCCTTTCCTCTCTCTCTTGCCCATGTGATGCCTTCTGCCACGATGTGACACAGTTAGAAAGCCCTCACTAGTTGCTGGTGCCTTGCTCTTGGACTTCCCAGCCTCCAGACCTGTGAGGAAATAAATTTCTGTTCTGTGTAAATTAGTCTGTGTTATTCAGTTATAGCAGCATAAAACAGGTTAAAATACCCCCATTTTTGAGCAGTAACTTAATTAGGTATAGAATATTAGTTTGACAGGTTTTTTTATTACCACTTCGAATATGCCTCTGTATTATTGATGAAAAGTCCACCACCAATCTAATTGCCGTTATTAAGTTTATAATTTATCTTTTTCTCTCTGGTTGCTTGTATGGCTTTTTCTTTGGCGCTGGTGTTCTGCCGTTTACCACTGTGTGTGTGTGTGTGTGTATTTCTTTTTAATCCTGCTTGGGACTTGTAATTTTCCAAATCAAGAACATATGTATTGCTTTAATTCTATTAAATTCTCAGCCTTTATCATTTCAATATTGCCCCTCTCACATAAACTACTCCTTTTCCAGAACTTCAGTTAAACGTGTTTTATTTCCCCAATTTACTCTCTGTGTTTATAACTTCTCTTTCACATTTTTAATCCCCTTTTTTCTTTCTCTGCTCCATTCAGAACACTTCTTTAGACCCCTCTTTCATGATGCTCATTCTCTTTTCAGCTGTATCTAATATGCAATTTAACATGTTTTTCTCATCTTTAAGAATTCAAATTAGTTCTTTTTTTCAAAGCTGCCCTTTCTTTGTTCATAAAGGATGGTTCTTATGGTTTTTATTCCTTCTTTTATGTTAAAAAATACATTTAAGCATAATTAGTTTATAGATCCTGTCAGATTATTCTCTTACTATAAGTTCTTAGAGTGCCAATTCTTCTGCTCATTGTGTACGTTACGTATGTAGCTTCTCCATCTGACTGGCTTCATTCTTTTCGGGTTTGTTCAGCAGGAATTGTTTATTCTGAGGGACTCTTGTAGGTCCTGAGTTATGAAAATATTTCTACAGAACAATTTGAGCCTGCTTCTTCCCTGGTTCTGGGAACATTTTTATAGTGATCTATTGGCTCAAGATACATACACAGTCTAAACAATGTAAATTTGTACAACACACTTGTGCGTGACACAGGTTTGGTATTTTATTTAGTTTTTTTAATCAGATGCATTTTTTTTCACCTTGATACTGGAGCATAATTCAGATTTACTTCCCCTTTCCCTGAGCTACTGGGAGCAGTGGTAGTTCTAGTCCTATTCTTATGTAGATGGATATTTTCAAGAATTCTGACTTGACGCAGTTATGTCAGTTCCAGTGTCTTACCTTGCATGAGCCTTGGGCCACGTCACCTGTTCTCAACTGGGCATCCCAGCCCTAAACCCCTAAACAGCTGTATCCAGATTCAACCCCTCTCTGGGTGATAGTGGTATTTGCTGTTATGCTTATTGCTTCAGCTTTGAATTCTGGCTTCATTTCTGGCCTGCATTAAGAAGAACAGTTATGTTTTACAGGTATATGAGGTACATTCTTGTGATGGCTGCAATGGCTTATATTTTGGAACTGAAAGAGGATCTGGGTAAATTCAGACTGCCATTTTTAATGTAAATTAATTTACTCACAAACCATTTATTGGCCATCTATCATGTTCCTGGCTTTGTTATAGGTGCTGGGGCACAACAATAAATAACATTATGTCTTTGCCCCTGTATAGTTTACATTCTCATGGGAAAGATATAACAAACAATAAGTAAAACATATAGTAAAATCAGTTGGAGCAATGAAGAAAATTAAAGGAGGAGAATGAGAGAGAGAGGGACTGGTTTGGGTCATGTGCTTTATTAGGGTGGCAAAGGAAACCTCTCTGAGGAGTGACCTTTAAGCACAGGCTTACATGAAGTAATGAAGAATCATGCTGGTATCGGGGGTGTGAGTCTGTGTTCTCTGAGAAGCATTACACCAAGGCAGGATTAGCTATGCAAGAGATTTGTTAAGGCAACTCCCGTGAGCAAGAGTGAGGTCAAGGAAAAAATGATAATGTGGGGCTCCATGTTCAAAAATAACATTAAGAATTTCAAGATGGCTACAGAGGAGTATTCAACCAAGCACAGAGCCCTTTTGAATGCCCTGACTGTGATGGAAAATAGGAGTGAGCTACTGGGAGCTTGGGAGACTCCTCTGATTGTGATGCAGGTCTGACCCCAGGTGAAGAAGAGGGGAGGGAGGAGGGTGAGTGGAAGCATCCTACAGGGCTGTGCTGTTCCAGGAGAGTCTGGCAAGGCCGTTCGGGAGTCTTTGAGCCCAGGCCACCTCTCAGGTGTTTTCATCTCACAGGAATAGGTTTGCATCACTATGCCTGCCATGCTCAGTCACTGTCTAGGAGTAGCCTGTGAGAAATGTGGCTTTAGCACAAATGTGGAGATGGATTTCAGAGCACAGCAGCTGTAACTCCTAGCCAGTAATACTCCTTGTAAGTTGGATGTCTACGAGGTACAGTCTCATGGCAGCCACGCTGGGTAAAGAGCTTTTCAGGAAGAGGGGACAGTGATTGCAAAGGCAGTTGTTTTGGGGTTGAATTATGTTCCCCATCCCAAATTCATATGTAGAAGTGCTAACCTGCAATACCTTTGATTGTGAACTTATTTGGAAATAGAGTTATTGCAGAAAATAATCAGTTAACAAGAGGTCATACTGGAGTCGGGTGGGCCTCTCATCTAAAGTGACTGCTATCCTCATAAAAAGGGAAAATTTGGAGATAGACATATACACAGAAAGGATAACTTGTGAAGATGAAGGTAGAGATTGAGGTGCTGAGTCTACAAGCCAAGGAACACCGAAGATACCAAAAAAACCCATCAGAAACAAAGAGAGAAACATGGAACAGATTTCTCCCTAGTGCCTTCAGAGAAAGCATTGCCCTGCCAACACCTTGATTTCAGATTTCTTGTCTCCAAAACTGAGACAATACATTTCTATTCTTTAAGCCACCTAGTTTTGGGTACTTGGTTATGGCAGGCCTAGCAAACTAATACAGCCTTGAAGTGATAGGAGACTTGGCACGTTATAGAAACATCAGGGAGGCCACTGTGGATAGAACAGATAAGTGAGGGAGAGAATCGTAGGGGAAGGAGAGGTATCCAGGGGCCAGATCTGTAGATCATGACTTTGTAAACCAATATAGCAACATTGGTTTTTATTCTGAGCGTGCTGGGAAGCCTTGTAGGGCTTGAAGAGGGCAGTGGCCTGATTTCACTTATATCTTTAAAGTACCACTCTGGCTCCTGTCTGGAAATATTAATAGATTGCAGAGGAACAGAAGTGGAGGCAGTGCAACCTGCCCAGTCCATGGCAGCTGTAAAGAGAGAGAATCTGGTGGTGTGGATGAAAGTAGTTGCGGTGGAGGGTGTGAGGAGTGTGGGATGTGTTGGCAATTTGAAGTAAATGATATACTTTCAAATGGATTAGACAGAGCAACTAGACAACTAGAATTGTTTTCTGAAATGAGAACAGTGGGTGAGGAGCTTATCTGGAGTTTACAGGAATGGATGTCGATACCTGCCATGTTTAAAAAGTGACATGTTGTTTTGCAATTTGCTTTTTCATTTTCATGAACTTCTTTTCATATCAATACAGATATATTGACCTCACTGTGTTTTGAGGACTGCCCAGTATTTCTTATATGGATATACCATTCTTGATTATGCTAGTTATCTCTGAATGGACTTTTGATTGTTTCCTTTTGTATGTGATTATAAACAATGAGGCTTAAATAGCCGTATGATTTATCTATGGCTTCATAACAGAATCCCCTCCAACACAGTGGTTTAAAAACAACAACGTTTATGATCTCACAGTTTTTGTGGGTCAGCAGGCAGAGTACAGCGTAGCTGGGTTCTCCGGTTCAGGATCTCTCCCAAGGCTGAGCCTGCGGTTGTGTCAAGGTTTGACTGGGAAGAAGCTGCCTCTGAGCTTACTCAGTGGTTGTTGGCAGAATTCAGATCCTGGTAGACTGTTGGCCTGAGGGCCTTTGCTCCTCACTGCCTGGATTTTAGCTGGAAGGCACCTTCAGTTCCTTGCTATGTGGGCATCTCAGGAGGGGAGCTCACAACATGGCAGCTGGCATCATCAAAGCGAGAGCAAGAGTGTGTGAGCAAGAGAGGTCAGTCTTTTATAACCTAATCTCAGAAGAGTGCCCCGTCCCTTTTGCTGTATTCTGTTCACTAGAAGTCAGTCGCTGGGTCCAGCCTTCACTCAATCAGAGGATTACACAAGAGCATGGATGCCAGGAGACAGAGATCACTAGGAGCCACCTTGGAAATCTGCCTAGCACCATAGCCCAGTACATTCGTCTTTTGATAGATTGTTAAAGGTGGGTTTGCTGAGGGAAAAAGTACACATGTTTTAAAATTTCATGTATAACACTGGATTTCTTTTCATAATTTTCATTCTAGATTTCAGAGTTATTTTGATGAGACTATTTGCTACTGCCTGAGAGGGAGAGGCTGTAGCTCCTCAAAAAGACTTTGCCAGATTTTGTCATGAATGTCTCTTCCCTTCTTGCGTTTCTTTCCCTCACCCCTCCAAAACTTCCCAGAACAGGAAATAGCTATGTGTCTTGCAACAGGAATGATACGAAGGTTCTAACCAGCAGGCTCTTGCATCGTGGCAACTATTCTAGGGTATGATGACCTGGATTCTTCCATTACAAACTGTCATTGCCTTCACTTCTGTGCTGACGTGGGTAAGGTTTATTCAGCCAGCCTTGATGAGAGTAATTAAAAAGTAATCTCTGGTGTAAGGAGTCAGTTTGGGCCCATGATGTCTAGGGAAACTCCATTTGAATCATTTCTTCTAAATCCTCAGAACTCAGTGGCTTCTGGGAGGCCATACAGTAATGAGGTGTACATGTATTTCCTTATTAGTCAGAAAGAAACTTTACCTAAAAGGACCCTTTTGTGTTTACTAGATATGGTTGGAGGAAACATAAATTATTATCACTATTACTTTTTCTCCTACCCATACAAGGCTTTATAAAATTAAATACATCATAAACCTAGACTATGATAAAAATGAGATGGTGTAAATATCTGTGTGTCTTAGTTCAGGCTGCTATAACAAAATACCTTAGTCTGGGTGGCTTATAAACAACAGAAAATCTATTTCTCATAGTTCTGGAAGCTGGAAATCCAAGATCAGGGTACCAGCATGATTGGGTTCTGGTGTGGGCCCTCTTGAGGGTAGAGAGCTTTCTGGGGTCCCTTTTATAATGGCTAATCGCATTCATTAGGGTAGAGCCCTCATAACCAAATTATCTTCCAAAGCTCCCACCTTTTAATGCCATCACATTGGAGGTTAGAATTTGAACACATGCAGTCTGTTGCTCTATGGCTGCTATCAGATTAGATGCCCCAGTTGAAAGATTAGACTATCTTGGCAGCTTCCCAAATGAATGCCAAGGTACTTTCTTTCCCCTTCTGCTTGTGAGCAAGGTGGGGTGGGTGTGGAACTGGGGAGAGTGCATGACCTCTGATGAAGCTGAGGGAATGTCTTGATGGGTTCCATCACCAACATCCCCTGTTAGGGGCTAACCCCTTGGTTGGAGAAGGTGCTAGATTCTTTCCCACACTGCCCCTTGCAGTGTGGTGCCTGTGTTGCCCCAGAGGCCCATGGCTCTCCTTGATGTGGATTAGTTTAGGAACTAGCTCTCAGGGCAGCAGGTCCCTCTCTGCTTGTCCAGCTTGGACAGCTTCTCTTTCCTGGGCACTTTGAAGGCCAGGATCCTGCCTCCTGCCTGTGCCCTCCTGTGAGCCTGGTGCTCCGGGAGCGTGGCTCTCCAAACAGGGAGTGACTCCTCTGTGTCCCAGCACGACCCCACCCTCCCCCTTTGCCTGCCTCAGACACTGGGCAGGTTGTATTCACATTTCACAAGATTACTCCGCTAGATGAGAAAAACGTGTACTTTATTCAGGACAGCGAGCTCAGCTCTCTGGATTGCATTCCCTGCAGAAATGAGAATCCAAGTGTAGTGGCCTTTCAAAGCTGAAATAAATCAGGGCTGCTTGGCCATACTACCCTTGTCTGTCAGTTTTTGTCTTTTTCTAGAAGCCACGCAAGGTTAGGGAAAATTAAGGGAAAGCATATGAGGACCAGTTCATTGTGTAATCACTTAAAATCTCTGAGTCGGAATAGCTATGTGTGATTTAAAATATAAATGTTTGCAAGTGGTTTGTATCTTGATCAGTTATGTAAAGATGTGCATTTGAGATGTACCAAAGTGACCTTTAGATGCTTCTTTTTAAAAATGACAGTCTTAACTTGTCTTTGTGGAACTCTGTATTTTTCAGTTTTCACCTATGTTAAACCTTTCAATTTTTTTGTTGACTAAAGTTGGTAGAAGAAATGGTTATCGGAGTTTTTATAGAATCCTCCACCACCTTTTTCCAAAAGGAATTTGAATCATCTGGTGCTTATATAAAATCAAGCACTGTTTAAACTCAGGGAGCTGGGTGTTTTGTTTTTTTGTTTTTGTTTTTGTTTTTCCTTTTTCTTTCTTAGAATAAAGTGCAGTTTAAAGACAATAGAGTGGGAGCTTTTACCAGACACCTGTTTTGGTCTCTTGCTGGGCTGATACTATTTTCCTAGGAATGGTGACTGTGTGTTTCTGTTTTTCCTCTTCAGATTTCTTAGACCAAAGAGAGGAAATCCACTGGAGGCTTACTTAACAAGACGTAATGATGAATGTAGAATCTTAAATGAAAAATAAGTCAGTGGATGTGGCTTCCTGGACTTTGAGCTTGGACCAAAAATAAAGCAAGCCTCGCCGCAGGGGTTTGGCTCAGCCCCGCGCCTGCGGCAGACGTTGTTTTCCATGGCTTTGCTTGAGAAGTTCACTTCTCTGGGCAAAAGTTCCTGAGGCCTTTGGAGACTTTTAAAGGCTTTTTTTTTTTTTTTTTTTTTTTCTCCTGTAGCTTTTATTGTTTTTAAGAAAAGTGGTGTCACCCTTACTTGTCATTAAAAAAAAGTACTGTGGGAAAAACAAATCAACTACCCAAAGAATAAAACAAGAAAAACCAAAACAACTCCCCTAAATGAATGAAACAATGTATACCCTTCACTCTTTTGCAAGATAACTATTTCCATGCAAGTTGGATTAGAAACTATGAGAAGATTTTTCTCTTTGATTTTTGGTTTCTTCTATTTTTAACATTTTTGGCAAGTCTACACATTGTGTTTACATAAAAACATCAGGATTAAGATATTTGGGATTTAAAAAGCACCCTTGGACTGGGGATGAGTCTTTCTGGCACAGCTGTGAGAGTGCTTGAATTCCTTTCATAAAATAATAGGTGTTAATGTCCAATCAACATAAGCTTTTTGGCCAGCTTCTCCCAGTGTCCCTCAAGAAGCCTCCTAAACATGTTCCTGCCCTCGTGAAAGGCCCATCTGTCTGCTTGGTGGCTGGAGGGAGGTGCCCTGCCTCAGGTGCCCCTCCTCAGGAGGGATGGCTCCTGCTGTCCCTCACACCCAGGATGTGGTCAAGGTTGGTCACTCTTTTCAAGAGTCATTGCCAATTACCGTGTGCCTACAGTGTGCCAGACCCGCTGCTAACCTCTCTTCACCTACTGTCTTCGTTGATCACCACAATTCTGCGAGCTATAACCCACTAAGGGTGTTTTAGGAGAGAGGGAACGTAGAAGCCTGTGGGATCTGCTTTTCAGGAGTTCCCTATCCAGAAGGAGGGAGACATATGTATATAAGTAAGTTCAAGAAAGCATGATGTTAGTGATAAGAATGAAAGCTAATGCATATTACAGACTTACCTTGTGCTTGCTGCTATATCGGATGCTTTATTTGGATAATGTCACTTAACTCTCATGGCAGCCCTACGAGATGGCCATTTTATCTCCATTTTACAGAAATGGAAGAAGAGGACGCTAATGTTGAGCAATGTGATATAGTAAACTCCAGAGCCCACACTCTAGAAATGGCAGATTTGGGAGTCAAACTCGGGTAGTCTGATCTCAGATCTGTTTACTTAACCACCAGTCTATACAACACAGTGACCAAGAGCCACAAAGCACAGGGGTAGTTCATTGAACCAGCCTCTTCACAGGTGGTGTAGACCAGTAGGAGAAGGGCCACATTGTATATTCCCAATAATGATTCAGGTTAATTCTCCTTTCCCCCAAGGACTTTTTCTGCCATTCTTACTGCTGGAAATGCAGCTCTTCAGATGACCACTTTTCTATCCTGCCTTTTCGCCTCAGGAAATGAATCTGGCCCACAGACCACTGGATATGCCAGGCCAGGCGTGTCAGACTCCCTAGCTCAGGGAGTTCTTAAACTCTGGAGAGCAGCAGAGTCCACACATCCACTGGTGAGGGGTGGGAAGCTAGAGTCTGCATTTTAAACTTGCACCCTAGGTGCAAGTGATCTTGGTCTTTCTGCCATTTCTGAGTGTCCCCAGGAGACCCAGGGAGAACTTACTAGTTGGTCAGTGGACAGATGGTTCAGGGTGAGAGGGGGTTGTATTTTTTCCTTCAGGAGCCACCACCTTCTACCAGAGCCCCCAGAGCTCAAGAGGGGAAAAGTAAAAGAGAAAAAAACAAACAAACAAAAAATAAAAGGCCAGCGGGAGGTGGTGCTGGGGGAAGAGTATAGAACTCAAGAATAACAAGTCAAACCCATAAATATTTGCCGAGAAGCAAGGGTTCCAAATGAGTGCAGAAGGGATGGCAGAAACAAAGCCAAATTAGGGAAGGGTCAGGAGAGAAGGGGAAGGGGTGGGCTGAACCTCCACCAGAGGTGGCAGCTTGTGTTTGAAGCCCGCTTTGATGGGCCCACAGGGCTAACAGATGGGTGGGTGGACCCTGATTGTAGATGGGCCAGAAGTTGAGGGTGAGCTGTGGGAATAACCAACAAATCAGACTGTTTAGGTACAAAGGAAGGGCTACAGATTCAGAGCTTTGGAGCAAAGGAGAGACAAGGGTCACTTCCTAACAGCATGGTAGGGAGAAGTCGCCTGGAGGCTGGAGGATTATGGCAGGCGGAAGGCGAAAGAGGGCAGGGGCAGGGATTTAGCCACTGACAAGTGCAGTCAGCATTAGGGGTCTGATGAGTTGTCCGACTGATCAAGTGAAACCTGAAAGTTCTCAGAGGTGTTTCAGTGGCTTTTGAGAGGAGTAGACACTCTGCCTCAGCTGCAGAAGAGATAAATAATTTTTATTTATTTTTATAAAATTGAGGTCCTTCATAACATTTCATTTGGAGGAACAAGGGAGCTATGTTACTTTAAAAGGCTTAAAAACCACCAGGAGTATGAATAATATCTATATCTACATCTCTCTATGTATCTAAAAAGACAGTTAAGTTGGGGTAGTTGGTTTTTTTCTTTTCTTTTTTTTTTTTTTTTTTTTTTTCTTTTAAGAGGCAAGGTCTCACTCTGTGCCCGGGCTGGAATGCAGTGACATGATTATAGTTCATTGTGGCCTCGAACTCCTAGGCTCATGTGATCCTCCTCCTGCCTCAGCCTCCCAGATAGCTGGGACCATAGGTGTGTGCCACCGTGCCAGGCTAATTTTGTTTTGTTTTGTTTTGTGGAGATGGCTGGGGGAGGGAGCAGGTGTTGCTTTGTTGCCCAGTCTGGTCTCTTAATTCCTGGCTTCAAGTGATCCTCCTGCCTTGGCTTCCCAAAGTGCTGAAATTCTAGGTGTCAGCTACCACGCCTGGCACGAAAAGGGAGGGGGGCAGTTTTGAAGGGCTATTAAGTGTCAGACTTGCTGAAGTATTTGAAAGATCCATTGCCTCGTGGAAAGAACACTGGCACTGAGGTTGAGGCTTTGTTTTCAGCCCCAGGTCTGTCCTAACTGTGAACCTTTAAATATTCACTTCGGTTTTCTGGGCACTAGGTATTTGTTTTTTGTTTTTAATAAATTAAGAGGCTCTATTGAATCAAGTGATTTTCAAAAGTTCTTCCTGCTGTACAGTCCTGTCAATCATGACCTTGCTATCAGGCCTCCCTAGCAGATGCACACGGAATGGGTAGCAGGATCAAAGTTCGAAGAAAATTAATGTCGTGGTGTTGTGTGGGATGATTGAGGGAGACAGGTTTGGGGCCAGGATGCTCTCATTGAAGGGGACAAAGGCAACGAGAGTAGATGCAACAGTGACAGAAGCTTGGGCATAGACACCGAAGTCACAGAAGTCGAGTTTGCACTAAAGGAGGTGAGATGATACATTTTTGTCTCGTATTAGAAAAAAAATTCCCAGCCAGGCACTGTGACTCATGCCTGTAATCCCAGCATCTACGGAGGCTGAGGCAGGAGCATTGCTTGAGCCCAGGAGTTCAAGACCAGCCTGGGCAACATGGCAAGACCCCCATCTCTACAAAAAAAACCCAAAAATTCCCAAGTTGATTAGCTTGCTCTCCGCCCCATTATTTTTTCCTCTGAAGTATATTTTTAAAACTTATTTTTTAAGCAAAGCACAAAGGTAGAGGTCTTTGGGTGGTATTGCAAAGATCTTTATAAAGGTCTGCCATGACTTTTTAAACATTGTTTTAAGTGAGTGGGCATGCTTCCAAAGGAGCTGACTTTTCACTGAATGCTAGAAAATGAAAACACGGGAGCTGTTTAGATTGGCCTGGGAAACATCATGTCCAGTAGCCACTGTTGATCTTTGCAGTGAAGTAGTTCTGTTTTCTGAAAAGATTCCTTTTGTCCATTGTCTCATTATGATTATAGGAGCCTAGTCCTCTCAACTGGAGAAAGAACTGTTTATCTGTGTGGTATTTGATTAACAATCATTTAGATACACAGTTTAACCACAAAAAGTTACTGAGTTCCTGTTTCTACTGGGTCCTGTGTTAGGTACTAGGGATGCAATGAAGTCTAGAGTGTGCCCCCAGCCCTCATAAACTGATGGAGGGGCCAGACATGTGAACAAAGAAATACAGCACAGTAAGTGGTCCTGGGGCATTTGCATCAGAGATGTGCATGCAAGGTGTACACGATGACCAGCCATCCTGTCCTTCTTGCTCCTTCTTTTGGTAACTTGTTCCCTCTGCTTTACCAGGAGTTGAAGTTAAACCAGAGAGAAGTTTGAAGAAATCGAGGCTGGGCCTTCTCTGAGGAAGAGTAACCTTCTCTCCCTTATCTGAGTAGATAGAAAGTTTTTCAGTTCCCTGGAGAAAGCTCCTGATAATCATGTTCCCAGACAGTAGCCACATATAGGGGCATGGGATTGTCAGGCCTAAAGCTCACTGTCAACTGTGGGGGATTCAGAAGCACTTCACAGATGACGGGGGACTCTGTTCTGAGCATTCTCTCTCTCTGTATCTGCCGCTGAACAGTAACTGATACAAATGCGTGCAATGACTAGGTTTTGTTTCTTAGCTGAGAAATCTCTTGAGAAGGCTATGCATTTCTGGTGTGTAGACATAGACTTTCTGCAAATGAGTAAGTTATGTCTTAAACAGAGTTCTTGTTGAACTAATGTCACAAAGCGTCTCTGCTAACAAAAACAGCTAACTTTGCATAGCCAAGCCACTCTGCACAACTTCACAGTGTTAGTTCTCCTATAGAGTCCTAATAAACAAGTCACACCACTCTTCCCTCTGTGGCTTCAAAGAAGTTGGTAATAACAATACAACAACAAAAACAAAAATCAACTTTGTTTCTTATGGAAACCAGACTGTTAACCTATGGGCCTGCTAACTCTAAATTACCCACCCTTTCCCATGTAGCACTGGAGAGAGCAGGCCAACTCCATTCATAAGGACAGAAAGTTGGGGAAGCAGCAGGTAGCACACTCCTTGAAAGCAGGCACTTCACAGGAGGAAAACAAGGTCAGGCTGAGCCAGCTGAGCATGTGCAGTTTGCCAATTAAGTGAATCCATCCCTCCACTTGCCGTGGGGCGATGTTAGTAAAGGGACAGAGAGAGGATAGTAGGATGCGTAGGGAAAATTCTTCCTCATCCAAACCACGAGCGGAGAAATGGTGCTTCCCTGAGGTGCCTCAAGATTTTACACTTTTTGAGGGTCAGGTGCTTAGGTCTTGTAGGGAAGAAGTCAAAGAAAGACCACATTATGGTTGGGACCCCTATTGATCATGACACCACTTGAAACCTGATCATAGGAGAAATCCAGATTAATAAATTTAACACTCGACATTGACTTATCTTTACTTATATTATCTCAGTTATCCCCAAAACACACTGTGATGTTGGTATTAGCACCCTAACAACAAAGAAAGAAATTAAAGCACAAAGAGAAAGCATTTACCCACAAGGGTAACTGGTCAAGGGGCAGAGCCTGGACTCAAATCTGCATCTTTCTGGCTCTAAAGATAGATCTCTTTTCAGTCTTTGAGGAGGACACATGGTTTGCAATTACATGTCTGATGCAATTTCATTTCCAACTTTTTTTTAAACTTGTTATTGGCGTGTTTGGGAGAATAGAGTGGATAGAATCATTAATTATTTGTCTCAATTTTATCTCAGGGTTACCTGCTTTGTGTACCCGTTTTTCATTTAGAAAAATGAAAAACCACCCAGATAGATGGTTGTCTGTTCTCTCTTGAGAGTTTCTAGAAATGCAGCCTTAATCCTTCCAGCAGGCTCTCTGGATTCTGATAACAGGAATGATATTGTTCGGCTATGTCCCCACCCAAATCTCAACTTGAATTTTATCTCCCCAAATTCCCACATGTTGTGGGAGGGACCCAGGGGGAGATAATTGAATCATGGGGGCCGGTCTTTCCCGTGCTATTCTTGTGATAGTGAATAAGTCTCATGAGATCTGATGGATTTATCAGGGATTTCTGCTTTTGCTTCTCCCTCATTTTCTCTTGCTGCCGCCATGTAAGAAGCGCCTTCTGCCTCCCACTATGATTCTGAGGCCTCCCCAGCCATGTGGAACTGTAAGTCCAATTAAACCCCTTTTTCTTCCCAGTTTCGGGTATGTTTTTATCAGCAGCATGAAAATGGACAAATATAGCAAATTGGTACCAATAGAGTGGGGCATTGCTGAAAAGATACCCGAAAATGTGGAAGTGACTTTGGAACTGGGTAACAGGCAGAGGTTGGAACAGTTTGGAGGGTTCAGAAGAACACAAGAAAATGTGGGAAAGTTTGGAACCTCCTAAAGACTTGTTGAACGGCTTTGACAAAAATGCTGATAGTGATGTGAACAATAAGGTCCAGGCTGAGGTGGTCTCAGATGGAATGAGGAACTTGTTGGGAACTGGAGCAAAGGTGACTCTTGTTATGTTTTATCAAAGAGACTGGTGGCCCTAGAGATTTGTGGAACTTTGACCTTGAGAGAGATGATTTAGGGTACCTGGCAGAAGAAATTTCTAAGCAGCAGAGCTTTCAAAAGGTGACTTGGGTGCTGTTAAAAGCATTCTGTTTTAAAAGGAAAATAGAGCATAAAAGTTCAGAAAATTTGCAGCCTGACGATGCAGTAGAAAAGAAAAACCCATTTTTTAAGGAGGAATTCAATCCAGCTGCATAAGGAGCAAAGAGCCTAATGTTAATCTCCAAGACCATTAGATCCACAGTTTAACCATAAAAAGTTACTGAGTTTCTGTTTCTGCTGGGTCCTGTGTTAGGTACTAGGCATGCAATGAAGTCTAGAATGATGGGGAAAATGTCTCCAGGCCATGTCAGAGACCTTCATGGTAGCCCATCCCATCACAGGCCCAGAGGCCCAGCAGGAAAAAGTGGTTTTGTGGGCCAGTCCCAGGATCCCCGTGCTATGTGCAGCCTAGGATCTTGGTGCCCGATGTCCCAGCCGTTCCAGCTGTGGCTGAAAGGGCCAACGTAGAGCTCAGGCTGTGGCTTCAGAAGGTGGAAGCCCCAGGCCTTGGCAGTTTCCATGTGGTGTTGAACCCGTGGGTGCACAGAAGTCAAGAATTGAGGTTTGGAAACCTCCCCCTAGATTTCAGAAGATGTGTGGAAATGCCTGGATACTCAGGCAAAAGTTTGCTGCAGGGGTGGGGCCTTCATGGAGAACCTCTGCTAGGGCAATGCAGAAGGGAAATGTGGGGTTGGAGCCCCCACACAGACTCCCTGCTGGGGCACTGCCTAGTGGAGCTGTGAGAAGAGGGCCATCATCTTCCAGATCTCAGAATGGTAGATCCACTGACAGCTTGCACTATGCGCCTGGAAAAGCCACAGACACTCAGTGCCAGCCCGTGAAAGCAGCCGGGAGGGAGGCTATACCCTGCAAAGCTATAGGGGTGGAGCTGCCCAAGATAATGGGAACCCACCTCTTGCATCAGCATGACCTGGATGTCAGACCTGGAGTCAAAGGAGGTCATTTTGGAGCTTTAAAATTTGACTGCCCTCCAGCACTTTGGAAGGCTGAGGCGGGCAGATCACAAGGTCAGGAGATCGAATCCATTCTGACTAACACGGTGAAACCCTGTTTCTACTAAAAATACAAAAAAAATTAGCCAGGCATGGTGGCAGGCACCTGTAGTCCCAGCTACTCGGGAGGCTGAGTCAGGAGAATGGCTTCAACCCGGGAGGCGAAGGTTGCAGTGAGCCGAGATCATGCCACTGCACTCCAGCCTGGGCGACAGAGCGAGACTCCGTCTCAAAAAAAAAAAAAATTTGACTGCCCCGCTGGATTTCGGACTTGCATGGGCCCTGTAACCCCTTTGTTTTGACCAATTTCTCCCATTTGGAACAGCTGTATTTATCCAATACCTGTACCCACATTGTGTCTAGGAATTAACTAGCTTGATGTTGACTTTGCAGGCTTATAGGCAGAAGGGACTTGCCTTGTCTCAGATGAGACTTTGGACTGTGGACTTTTGGGTTAATGCTGAAATGAGTTAAGACTTTGGGTGACTGTTGGGAAGGCATGATTGGTTTTGAAATGTGAGGACATGAGATTTGGAGGTGCCAGGGGCAGAATGATATGGTTTGGCTGTGTCCACACCCAAATCCCAACTTGAATTTTATCTCCCAGAATTCTCACATGCTGTGGCAGGGACCCAGGGGGAGATAATTGAATCATGGGGGCCAGTCTTTCCCATCCTATTCTTGTGATAATGAATAAGTTTCACGAGATCTGATGGGTTTATCAGGGGTTTCTTTTGCTTCTTCCTCATTTTTCTCTTGCTGCTGCCACGTAAGAAGTATCTTCCACTTCCCACCATGATTCTGAGGCCTCCCCAGCCATGTGGAACTGTAAGTCCAGTTAAACCTCTTTTTGTTTCCAGTTTCAGTTATGTCTTTATCAGCAGCATGAAAATGAACTAATATAAAAAATAACTTTTTTAACAGTTTAGAAAGTCATTTCTGTTATCAGAATACAGAGGTTGTAACTGGATTATAACCGGGAATGTAATGTGTTAAATGTAGAGCATTTATATGCTATTCTGAAAAGTGTTTGAGGGATTAGTGGCAGGACATGGTGGATATAATTTGCCCAAATTCATGAAATAAGCCATATTGCTTTAGATTTATTATATGCAGAAAATACTCCCAGCACTTTGGGAGGCCGAGGTGGGCAGATCATGAGGTCAGCAGATCGAGACCATCCTGGCTAACACGGTGAAACCCCGTCTCTACTAAAAATACAAAATAATCGCCGGACGTGGTGGTGGGCGCCTGTAGTCCCAGCTACTCGGGAGGCTGAGGCAGGAGAATGGCATGAACCTGGGAGGCGGAGCTTGGAGTGAGCCAAGATTGTGCCACTGCACTCCAGCCTGGGTGACAGAGTGAGACTCTGTCTCAAAAAAAAAAAAAAAATACTGGAACTCCCTCAAAATATTAGGGTAAGTGTGTTATAAATATTGGGGAATATTGTTAACTCATTATGAAATCACTGAGGTTAATATTATTTCTTTTTGCCTGAGAATTAGAAGTCCACCCAAATTAAGCAAGAATGAAACATTTCATTTCTTTCTTTCCTTTTGTGCAGGGCCTCCATTGCCACCGTGCCCCCCACCCCTACCACCTCCTGCGTATTTCTTATTCATAAACACACATTTGCATTGAACTGAATCATTTTCTATTTCTCACATCGTTTCTTGATGTTAAGTCAAAAGTTATAGTTTCTTTTATCAGTCACTATGTCAATAACCATATAATTGTTTTCCATTTGTAAAGTGCGCTCACTGGCATTATATCTTTTAATTTTCACAGTAACCTTACAATAAAGGTAAGCACCATTATCCTTATTATTTTTTTTTCTTTTTTTCTTTTTTGTTTTGTTTTGTTTTTGTTTTTGTTTGAGACAGGGTCTCACTCTGTTGCCCAGGCTGGAGCACGGTGGTGCAATCATGGCTCACTGCAATCTTGACTTCCCCAAGCTCAGGTGATCCTCCCACCTCAGCCTTCCAAGTAGCTGGGACTACAGGCATGTCCCGCTGGGCTAATTTGTGTATTTTTTGTAGAGATGAGTTTTGCCATGTTGCCCAGGCTGATCTGGAACTCCTGGGCTCCAGCAATCAGCCTGGCTCAGCTTCCCAAAGTGTTAGGATTACAGACGTGAGTCACTGTGCCCAGCACCATCATCTTTAAAGAAGACAAAATTGATATTCATAAAAAGTGCCTGTTCAAAGACATAGCCAGCTAAAGTCATTGCCAGGATTTGAATCCAGGTCTTTTGAAACTAGACCACAAAGTTTCCAGAAATAGATCTCTTCTGGAGTGGCACATGACAATGTACATAGGGCTAGGTCTCTGTTTCTCCCATTTCCTCCCTGACCCCCTTAGGTGTATCCCAGAACTTCCTCTACTTTTTTTTTTTTTTTTTTTTTCTTTAACTACCCAACTGTCTAAAGAGGCAATTTTAAGTAGGTGGTAAGAGGTTTGCAGTTAGCTTGGCTACTTACTGGTTCTGTGATCAGGATACAGCTTCAATCTCACTGTCTCTCCGTTTCCTTAAGTGTAAATTAGGGATAATAATAATGCCTATTCATAGGGTTGTGAAAACTAAAATAAACAGGAAGTCTTTAATAAATGCCATTGTTAATATTATATAATTAGAATTTTAGGCATCCTAAGATAGATTCTAGGTGACTGGTCTCTCTAGAATCTGACTCTCTAGTAAAACTTGCATCATAATATGATTCAAATGATGAACATGATGATAGCAGCAACCACTATATTCAGTACATGCTAATGCTAAATGTTTTACATAAACCGTTTGAATTCTTGCAGCAACCCTACAAAAGCTGTGTGCTGTTAGCCACTGGACTTTAGTGTCTCTAAATCTTGCCTGCTTTTGGTGTTAATTTTATCTATCCCCTGTCAAACTTAAACTTATAATCTTTTGAAAATTGGAACTGTATTTTCTGATTTCCAGTCTTCTAGCCCATTTTGTGTTCTCCGCCTTCCTGCAAAGATCTTTTGCAGTGGTTCCAGATGTCATACAAAAGTTCTCATGGTGCTAGGGCTAAAAATTTTTCAGACTTTGAGACTCAAATTCACTTAGTGGCTGAGAGTAAACAAGTCTGTTGACAAGTTACAGGATCCAACTTCCTTGAAATAGAACCTTTTTCCTTTAAAGTAAGATTTTTCCAAGAAAGGATTGACATACCCTATTTCAAAGAAAAAGAAAGGGTAATTGGCAGTAACCTTTATCCCAGTATCCATTGAAGGTTCACAGTGATACCATATCAGCTGATATACACCCATGCTTTAAAAAGTAAAAGTACTTATCTCAGTATCCATTAAAGGTTCAGAGTGACATCATATCAGCTGATATACACCTATGCTTTAAAGTAAAAATACTTACATTTTTGACCTGCCTTAATTTTTTGTTTCAGCTATAATTTAAGCTTTATCTGTAGTTCTCGCCACATTCCCCATTCTTCTACCCTTGCCTGACTTAGATATTGTTTTTTTCAAATCACGTCTTTCTTTAAGCCACAAAAATGAATATTTTCTAGCTAGTCTAAATATCTGGAAATAATATAACAAGTCTCTCACTGACTTGGAGAAGTTTCTCTTTCTTTTTAAAAAATCAGTGTAATCAGTAGGCTGTCATTATAAGATTTATAATCTTTATAAGATTAAATGGGTCAATTGAGCTTTTATCCTGTAATAATTTTACTTTACTATTTATTTTTAAAACTGCAGTAAGATTGGATCAACCCTGCCCAAGGTTTGACCAAAGAGTCTTCATCTTTGTCATTGTTGGGAATCCAAACTAGTTGGTACCGGTGTCCAGAAGGAACATTATTCTCTTTATTTCATAAAACGTTTTTTAAAACTCTGTCTTTTCTTCCATGGACCATCAGTAGGTAATGTTTCAAACCATACCAAACAAATCCCACTCTTTTCTTTTACTCTTTCCATTCTTTCTCACCACTAACTTTCCTCTTCTGAATGATGGTGAATCATTATAGCTTTTTGCTGAAAACACCTGTGCATTGATCTATTGTAGCTGTTGCTGCTGCTGCAGTATATAAGGTTGCAGGTAATGCCTTCATTTTTGGAATTTTAAGTTATACATTTGATACTAGAATGTCTGCACTGATGACCAAAAGAATGAGCCTGTGAAACAGCAAGAATGCAATTCAAACGACCATTGAAGAGCTAGAAGATTAGGAGGAGTAATAGTCCTGTGACAGACTTCTGTAGGGTTACACCTATTTGTACTGACTTCATTTGTGTTCAGAAATAACATGAGCATTCTAAGCTCTGAAAACATGCATATCTTTGAAGATTAAAATGAGGCAGCAATGTTTCTCCTAACTAATGTAACAAAATGCAGTGATATGACAGCTCAAAGTTGTGGAGTTGAATTCATTGGGGAAAAAAATAGAAAAGCTCTTCTCAGGCAGGAATCTCTTCCATTCTGGGGTTGTCTTGTGGGCAAAGATGGCACCTACTAAGTAGGCAGGGGTAAACAGTGCATAAGGGTTGATGGAATTTCATCTTAGGCACATCCTTTATTGGAGCCTAGAAAGCTCAGATGATGTTCATTTTATGATACACACATACATACACCCCTCTAAAATAAAAACTCAGTCTACTTTAATTCAATATTTGGGAAGTGGAGGATGATTCCAATGACTATTTCAGCTATAAAGAGAACAATATAGTGGGAAAATGAGAAATCAGACTAGTCATTCTTTGATTCCAAAGAGGTGGAATTTCAGATAACACAGAGGAATGGAGCAGCTTATTTGAAAGAAAAGTTGGGCTGAAGTCTTGTCCTTTCAGGAGGCAGACATGTTACTTTAGGGTATCCCAGCTGCCTCAGTGAGTTGGCAGTGAGC
The DNA here is from genome assembly GCF_002776525.5 of Piliocolobus tephrosceles. Lineage (NCBI taxonomy): Eukaryota > Metazoa > Chordata > Mammalia > Primates > Cercopithecidae > Piliocolobus > Piliocolobus tephrosceles. The sequence goes on from NC_045447.1 coordinate 52,730,808, forward strand.
TTACAGGTTGACACAGAGTCCCCAAATAACTGAAGACAGGAGATCCACTTTGGTTCCTCTTTTGTGGTTTCACTGTGATGTAAAATGTTCATCATTCACTGTCGTTTACTCATTCATTCAGCAAACATTCAGTTAAGTCAGCTCTGTGCCAGGCAATGAAGATGACACTAAACTTCCTTCATGTGGGGTGTTTCTGGGGCATTTCTCTTATGGCCTTCCTATAGGAAATGAATCATCCTGCCAGCTGATGCTGCCAAAAGGAGTCCTCCACCCCACAGATAAGATATTGAACTGCTTTTCCTGCAATGGTGTCACCTTCGGTCCCTCTCCTAACCCCCTCACCCTTCTGTACCACCAAGGTCTCTTAGAGGTGGGCCTGGCTAGAGAAGATGGATCTCTCAGGAGTGACTGGGAGAGTTGTTTTATTTCTTCCTTATCCCTGGAAAGGACTCTTTGATTTCTCAACTAATGAGGCAAAAGACATCAATAGGAAAAGAAAAATTAGAACTTTCCTTGCCAGTGTTGCTTAGCTACCTTGTCAACATTCCCTTGCAGCCCAGCCGAATTCTCTCTGTATGTTTTTATAGTGCACATGTTTTATTGTTATAATTGATCTATTAGGCAGAAAATATGGAGAGCACATGGAACTTCTGTCAGTTTTGTGCTATTTATTTAGATTTCTGTTTTTCTCTTTCCAAAGACCTCACCCTTTATTGTCCTTTTTCACTCCTGATCTGAGTAATACTCTGAAGGAATCACATCAGTATGCATGTTGGTGTATTGAACTTTATAGTATAAAAGCAAAAATCAATAACTAACCTCTAAACTGCATACCAAATTGTGAATTATTCATAGACAGGGACCACATTTTTATGAACTCTGTGTCCTTCGTGCCTAGCCCTGTGTCTGACACATGAAAAGCTTATAGTAAATGTTTATTGATCAAATGAACCATTGGCTTCAAATATTTATTAAGAACCAGTGTTGTTGTGGGTGCAGTTCATAATATAAAATTTTCTTTCAGTTTCTACCTAGAATGCAAACTTTCTGACTTTTTTTTTTTCCTGGAGTCTGAAACAGGACAGAAAATAACCACTGTGTTGTTGCTAGTGCTACAGTTTATTCAGTCAAAGAAGCCTTTCTGCATGAGGCTGCAAGAGCAGCAGCTGTCCTCCACCTGGCATTTACGAAAATGTATTCACTAGAGACCTCCTAGGTGCTGGGTGCTGGGCTATACAAGTCAGTCCAGATCAAAAGACCTGGTGGTTGTCACCATCTGTCAAGGCGATTGTATTCAAAACAGTATCTCTCTTTTTTTTTTTTCCTCAAACACACCCACACTCAACTGAAGACTGTTTATGAAACAATCTGTCAACAAAACAATAAATGGAAGTTTGTTTATTCATTCCTTTACTCAATCAGCCAGGCAGCCCTCCAACCCAGCACTTCTCAGATCATATACTTTTGAGATTTTGTTAAAATGCACACTTAGAGCTACCAGGTTTGGGGTGAAGCCTAAGCAACTACATTTTTAACAGGCTCCCTTAGTTAGATCAGGCCTTGATGCTTTGAGTGCCATCCATGGACCCGTAGATTCAGCACCACCTGGGAGATTGTTAGACCAGTCTAATCAGAACCTGCATTTTAACAAGCTCCCCGAGTTCACATTGGCTGAGCACTGCTCTGTTCGATTAGCCCACAGCATAAATAATAGGCAGGGGTCCCAAGGGGGCTTTGGGCTGGGAAAGTAAGTCTAGGTGCATTTACTGTTCCCTTTTTAATTTCAAAACTCTCGGATTCCTGTGCCAATATGGCATCTGACACTCAGGAAAAGACACAGATGGGTGCCTCTTTGTTCAGTCATTCAGCGGCATGGTAAATCTATTATCATCCATGCTGGATTGCCATTGTCTTTAAACATGGGGGGGCCTACCTGATCAACCTATTTCTTCTTAAGAAAACTTCATTTTAGGGTCAAAAGTTTCACCCAAAGAGACATCCTCATGTCTGACCATGTCAGAATCATTTACAAATTTGGATCAAGCACGAGGACATCTGAGTTTCTGTTTCCTTGTCTGTAAAATGGAGATAATACCACCTGTTCTAGTTTCCTTTCTAGTCTTGTTGTGAGGATCTTTGAAACATACATGTGCCAGAGCTTTGAAAACGTAAAAATATTCATAAAACTTTAAAACTGCTTTAGTGAGAAACAAATCATTTATGTTTCAGTGCCAAACAGTTAAGGGTTTAACATTTAGCCTTATTATCCACCAACTTTGTGATTTCTGTCAAATTATTTTATCTAGTTGAACCTCAATTTTTTAAATATATAAAATGGTCATAAAAACTTCCACCATACAAGGTGTGGTGAGGATTAGAAATGTTAACAATATACATAAAGGATCTGGTGCATAGTAGGATTTCATAAATGGTGGTCAATATGCAGCATTAAGGGACTCGGATGAGGAAGAATCCTCCAAAGATGCCTTCTTTCTCAGGTAAGCCTGTTAAGTTGTGACAAAAAAAGAGAGTGACTTTAAAGCTATTTGAAGTTTTGGATCAGTGTCCTTCCAGTTCAAGAGACTGTTATCAGGTCAAAGCATGAGGATTGCCTGAGGACAGGAGTTCAAGACCAGCCTAGGCAACAAAGTGAGACCCTGCCTCTACAAAATACAAGATAAAATACTTAGCCTGGCATTGTGGCATGTGCCTACAGTCCCAGCTATTCAGGAGACTGAGACAGGAAGATCCCTTGAACCTGGGAGGGCGAGGCTGCGGTGAGTCATGATCATGCCACTGCACTCCAGCCTAGGCAACAGTGCAGTGG